>NW_024098303.1:0-3167 GCF_016545835.1 Crotalus tigris | reverse complement strand
CTAAGCCAAAAGAAACGGCCATGAGAATGATGGAAATTGCAGACCCCCCCACCTCTGCTCACCAAGGGGAAAGAGCTCCAGCCTACACCAGAGGGCCGGTGGATGCCTCAGATGACAGCTTGGAGGGCAAACCCCTGGTAAGTGGATGCATCACACCATCTTCAAAACAGTGACTATATTAATCCCCCCCATGCCCGAAGCTGTGAAGGTGAAAGCCTTAATAGACTCTGGCTGCACCCGCTGCCTCATTAGCCCAACACTAGTGGGTAATCTGGGCATATCATCGAGGAGACTGGAAAAACCAATCTCATTTGGCCAGTTAGATGGATTCCATAGCAGGGGGGGTGCCAGCACCTAGCCAATCTACAACCCCTCTCCGGGCAACCATGAAGAGGACTTAACGTTTGTGGTGACCCCAGGTAAGGAATGCCCAATGATTCTAGGGATGGAATGGTTGAAAAAATGGAACCCCTGGGTAAATTGGAGGACGACAGAAATCAAATTCCCGAAGGGGGACCCTATGGACTTAAAACCCCAAGAGAGGCTACCAGACTCAAGAATAGAAAAAGCATCCCTAGGAGAGGAAAAAAGATTAACAGAAATACCAGAGAATATAGAGACCTTGCTGAAGTCTTTTCAGTGAGGAGAGTGAATGAGCGCCCCACACGACCCACAGACTGTACCATTATTCAAGCCTGGGGCAAACTCCGAAGCCCAGATTAGTCTCATGAAGCCCAAAGGAGAAGGAAGGAAATGGAAGGATTCATTAAAAAAAACCGTAGAGAGAGGTTTCATTGAGCCAGCCAAGCCTAAAGTGGCTGCCCCTGGTCCTTTTAGAGAGAAGAAGGATGGCTCTTTATCATTTATGCGTGGATATAGGGCCTGAATACAACAGTGAAAGCAACCTAGACCCGCTGCCCCTCATGAAAGACATGCTGTCACACCTATCGAAAGGGAAAAATTTTTCTAAACTAGACTTAAGGGAAGCTTACTATCGAGTGAGAATCAAGGAAGGGGACGAATGGAAGACTGCATTTAACTGCCCCATGGGGTGCTATCAATTCAAAGTCTTGCCATTTTGATTACAAGGGGGCCCTGCAGTCTTTATGCAATTAATCAATGACGTTCTAAGGGAGCACCTGTTTAAGGGGGTCCTTGTTTACTTGGACGACATTCTTATCTTTACTGAAACAAAAGAAGAACACGTCAAACTTGTCAGAGCGGTTTTAAAGAAGCTGCGAGCCGCTCACCTATATGCCAACTCTCAAAATGCGAATTCCACCAGGAAAGGATAGACTACCTAGGCTATCGCATATCCCCACAGGGCATTGAAATGGACCCAGAGAAGGTCAAAGCAGTACTAAATTGGGCACCACCCCGCACAAGAAAGCAACTACAAAGTTTCCTAGGCTTTGCAAACTTTTACCGCCAATTCATCCCCTCATTTGCCCAGATAGCCTTGCCCCTCACTAACTTACTAAAAAAGAAGGGAGCATACTCAGTAAAACCTAGCCAGCCACTAACATGGACAATGGAGTGCCAAGCAGCGTTTGAGAGACTAAAGAGACTTTTTTCTGCCGAACCAGTACTAAGGCACCCAGACATGGACAAGCCCTTCATAATACAGGCAGATGCAAGTGATTTGGCAGTGGGGGCTGTTCTATTACAAGAAAATGATGATGGAGTATTGCAACCTTCTGTGCATATACATCCAAGGAAACTCACGGAAAACAGAACAGCGCTGGCCCGTATGCGGAGGAAAGAGGCTATGGGATACGTGCGGCATTACTCACATGGCGACAGTTCCTGGAAGGCAACACAAAATCCCCTTCCAGGTGTGGACTGATCACAAAAAATTTGGAAGCCCTGGAAAACTTCCAGGAAACTCAATCCCAAACAAGCCGCTGTCCCAGCATTTTCACCAATTCCAATTTAAGCTCAAACATTATCCAGGAAGACAAAGAACTTCCTGCAAGATGCACCTTATTCTCGCATGCCCCAATATAACAGCGCACGAACCACAGACTCTAGACCAATATGGCAGAGTCACAACTGCAGCCCACCAGTAACCACAAGAACCAAAGCCAAATTAAAACCACAACTGGACAGCCTCCAAACTGCGGAATGATCAGAAAATGTTTTGGAAAAGATGATTGGATTCCAGAAAACAAAAATGTGTGCACAATGAGAGATGGGTTGCCTTGGGTAGGGAAAAGTTATATATACCAACAACCCAAAGTGTCACTTTCATGCAGCTTTGCCATGACACAAAATCAGCAGGGCATTTTGGATTTGTAAAAACTTTACACTTAATTAAACGGCAATTTTGGTGGCCATCAATAAAAAAGGACATAGAAATTTATGTTGCCAGCTGCCCAACCTGTGCATCGGCAAAGAGGTTGCAAGGGAAGTCGCCAGGGCTATTACAACCAGTGGCAAGTCCCTCAGCCCCTGGAGGGACATAGCCATGGATTTTATAGTGGAATTGCCAGAAAGCAATGGGAATACTGTTATCTGGACAGTCACGGACTTGTTTTCCAAACAGGTGCACTTTATCCCTTGCCAAAAGATTCCCACTGCAAAGGCCTTAGCAAACCTTTTCATCCAGCACATTACAGATTGCACGGGGCACCCCAACGCATCATCTCTGATAGGGGAGTGTAATTTACACGTCTGCCGTTTGGAGAATTTTGTATTCCCTCGTAGGGACCACTCAGGAACTGACATCTGAGCCATCATCCACAAGGGGATGACAACGAGAACGGTGTGCCTTCGGTACTTGCGGCAATTTTTGAGATGTTTTTTTAAATTCGCAACAGAGTGATTGGACTGACTTGACTCCCTTTTGCAGAAGTTGCCTACAATAATGCAGTCCACTCCAGCACAGGTTACACTCCTTTTCAATAGCCACTGGTCAAAGTTTCAACCCCATGCCAGAATTAACCCCAAACGAACCAACGATCCCATCACTGAAAGAATGGATGGAAAAACTACAAAACACCTGGCCAAGAGTTAGAAAAGCGCTAGATGAAGCTAGGCAGGCATACAAGCACAAGCCGATAAAAAAAGAGTTGAGCCTACACCATTCATTATAGGAGAAATGGTGTACTTATCTACAAAATACCTAAGTCCCTACAGCCCTGTAAAAAACTTGGACCAAAATATAT